>NC_079207.1:14213047-14218312 GCF_026745355.1 Beta vulgaris subsp. vulgaris
TAACTAGGGAAAGAGTACAACTATTATGTATCCTTATATGCTTAAAATTAACTGCCTCATTAAAAACCTTGTCCGGAAAAACCCGACGGGATAAAAACCTGATCAAAGGGAAAAAGAGTGCAGCGCATATAATACTCCCCCTGAATTAGCATACATCAGAAGATGACGCATTCCAATTTTTCGGACTAATTCTTCAAATTTCTTCGCCGGAAGGGATTTGGTGAATAAATCTGCAAGATTCTCACATGATTGGATTTGTGGATGTTGATCGTCCCTTCCTTTTGGAGGTCATGAGTGAAGAAGAGCTTTGGTGATAAATGTTTAGTTCTGTCTCCTTTGATGTACCCTTCGCTTACTTGGGTGATGCATGCAGTATTGTCTTCGTAGATGATAGTTGGATTTGTTGTTATTGTTTCCATCCCGCATTCTTCTTGGATATTCTTGATCATTGACCTTAGCCATACACATTCCCTTCCAGCTTCATAAAGAGCAATTAATTTGCATGATTTGATGATGTGGCCGTCAAAGTCTGCTTCGTGGATTTCCAAGATATTGCAGTACCTCCATAAGTGAATAATATCCGGATTGAGACTTAGCCTTTTGTGGGTCTGAAGGTAGCCAGCATCTGCATATCCAATGAGTGACGCATTGGTCTTGACTGATAGAATAATCGAGATCTTGTGTTCCTCGAAGATAACGTAATAAGTGTCTGACTCCATTCCAATGTCTCTTGGTTGGTGCATTTGTATCTAGCTAACAAGTTTACTGAAAAAGCTATGTCAGGTCGAGTATTGTTAGCCAAGTACATTAAGCACCAATTGCACTTAGATATGGTACTTCAGGCCAAGAATCTTCGTTTCTTCTCGTGGTCTGAATGAATCATCTTTCTCATTCAGGGAACGCACTACCATTGGAGAACTTATTGGGTGGGCTTTGTCCATGAAAAAACGTTTCAGATTTTTTCTGTATAGTTTGATTGATGGACAAAAATCCCATTTCTTAGATGTTCCATTTGCAGGCCAAGGAAAATTTTTGTCTTCCCGAGATCTTTCATCTCAAATTCTTTCATCAAGTATTTTGCAGTCGCTTCAAGTTCTCTAGGAGTTCCGATAATGTTCAAATCATCGACATATACAGCAATGATCGCGAATCCTGATTTAGATCGCTTAATGAAAACACAGGGACTGATTTGATTATTTTTGAATCCTTCTTTCAATAGGTATTCACTAAGACGATTATACCACATTCTTCCAATTTTTAACCCATAGAGTGATTTTCTCAATTTTATTGAAACATCTCTTTGGGCATGCAATTTTCTGGTAGTTTTAGTCCTTAGGAACTTTCATATAAATATCTGTGTCAAGTGAGCCATACAAATATGCGGTCACTACATCCATCAATCTCATTTGCAATCCTTTCGAAACTGATAAACTTACCAGAAATCTTAGTGTAGTTGCATCGACTACTGGAGAATATGTCTCATCATAATCAATCCCTGGCATTTGCGAGAAGCCTTGGGCTACTAATCTTGCCTTATATCTAGTAACCTCATTTTTCTCATTTCGTTTTCTCACGAATACCCATTTGTACCCAACTGGTTTTACACCTTTTGGTATTTGGGTTATTTGCCCGAATACTTCACGTTTTTCAAGTGATCTCAATTCTGCTTGAATTGCCTCTTTCCATTTTGGCCAATCTTTTCTACGGCGACATTCATCAACTGTATTTGGCTCTACATCATTTTCATCGTATGTCATTTCAACCGCTACCAGTAAGCAAAAATTTCATTCAAGACAACATCTTTTCGATTCCATTCTCTTTGTAGAAACATAATTAATTGAAGTTTCATTGTTGTCTATGCTTTCATGTTCCTTTTCTTCTGGAACACTTGTCTTTTTTATTTTTTTGTTTTCATCATGCTCTGTTGGAGATTTATATTAATTTCGTTCGTTGTTCTCCCTTGCCTTTTCATTTTTCTCGGTTTTAAATCTTTAGAACCGGGTGGTCTGCCACGTTTTCGACGTGCTATTGACTCATTTTCAATTGCCTTATTGTCATTAGGAATTTCAATCCGTTCCGGAGCATTCGCAGCAGGTACATGTGACTTTGTCACTTTCTTAGAATCTGTGAATGCATCTGGCAATTGGTTTGCAATACTTTGCAGATGAACAATTTTCTTGACTTCTTGTTCACATGAATTTGTTCTCGGGTCCAGAAACGACATTTGCGATGCGTTCCATGTAATTTCCGATTTTATATTTTGTGGGTCCACTTTCTCTCCCCCTAAGGATGGGAATACCGACTCATTAAAATGACAGTCGGCAAATCGAGCCGTAAATAGATCACCAGTTGTTGGCTCTAAATATTTGATAATTGATGGAGATTCAAATCCAACATATATTCCCATCCTTCTTTGTGGACCCATTTTAGTACGTTGGGGCGGAGCAATAGGTACATGTACACGCACCCAAAAATTCTCAAATGTGAGATATTCGGTTCTCGACCAGATACTAATTGTAATGGTGAGAATTTGTGATAGGCTGTCGGCCTTAATCTTATCAATGTTGCCGCATGTAATATAGCATGACCCCAAGTAGTAGATGGCAATTTTGACCTCATTATTAATGGTCTTGCAATTAATTGTAGTCTTTTGATTAATGATTCAGCAAGACCATTTTGTGTATGTACATGAGGTACAGGGTGCTCAACAATAATCCCAATAGACATGCAATAGTCATTAAATGTTTGGGATGTAAATTCCCCAGCATTGTCTAATCTTATTTTCTTTATTGTATGATCTGGGAATTGAGTTCTTAATCGAATTATTTGAGCCAAAAGTTTTGCAAATGCAACATTTCTGCTTGACAGAAGGCTCACATGTGACCATCGAGTAGAGGCATCAATTAATACCATGAAATAACGAAATGGTCCACATGCAGGATGAATAGGCCCACAAATATCTCCTTGAATTCTTTCTAAAAACATTGGAGATTCAGTGGCAATCTTATTTATAGATGGTCTGATTATCAATTTGCCAAGTGAGCATGCAGAGCATGTTAATTCATTTGACCGAGGAATTTTGACATTCTTTATAGAGTGTCCATTTGAGTTTTCAATGATTCTATGCATCATTCCTGTGCCGGGATGGCCTAATCGGTCATGCCATAGAGTAAATGTTTTCTATTATCTAACTTCTGGTTAGATATCATATTAATTTCAATCGGACGTATATCTATGCGATATAGTCCCGAGGAAATTGCTGGCAATTTTTCATAGATGTATTTCTTGCCGTATTCTCTGCCGTTAGGCATATGAATTCCTCTTTGTTCACTGTCATTGTTTCCAAATGGTAACCATTCTGACGTACATCTTTGAAACTTATGAGGTTCCTTCGAGATTTACTCGAATATAATGCGTCATTAATTATCAATTTTGTCCCATTTGGAAATATAATGCAAGCTTTTCCAGAGCCTTCAATTAGCTTGGCTGTCCCAGAAATTGTACTAACATTTGCTTGGAATATTGTAAGTTTTGAAAAATACTCTTTATTTTTCAATATGGTGTGTGTTGTCCCACTGTCCAGGAGACATTGTTCTTTGTTCCAACTTCTGATGAATTCATATCTTCATAAATAATAAATACGATGATTAGTATAAGAAAAATACTATTTTTATTAATAATAAGGAACAAATACATGAAAGTGGATATTGAAGCAGTTAAATAAACTAAGCACATTAATGATTGTGATCTAAACAAATTATTTTCTACTTCAGCATCATCCATAAAAAAATCTGAAACATCAAGGCTGGGCATGGATGTAGTGGCTTCATTAACAAAGTTTGCTTCAGCATTTTTTCCTTTGTTTTTTTATTGAAGCTTGATATAGATCTACCAAATGTTTGGCAGTACGACATGTGCGGCCCCAGTGCCCAGTCATGCCACATCTATGGCAAGTATCATTTCCTTTATAGGACGTCTGCCTCTGATTTCCAGATGATTGTCCCCAATTTTTATCAGAATGTTTAAAATTATTATTTCTTGGGGAAAATCGGCCTCTTCCACGTCCACAGCCCTCGGCCACGGTAATTACCACGTCCTCTCCCACGACCGTTGTAATTACCGCGTCCACCACTATGTATAGCATTTGCTTCTGGTGGATTAGAGCTTTCTATTGCATTTATCTCATGAGTGGCTGAAGACCCCGTAGGTCTAAGATTATGATTTTTCAGCAAAAGATCATTATTTTGTTCAGCCACAAGTAGTACTGAGATTAGCTCAGAGTACTTTTTGAAAGCTCTGAACCTGTATTGTTCTGCCAATATGATATTAGAGGCGTGGAAAGTGGAGAGCTTTTGTTTATCATTTGCTCTTCTGTGATGGGATGATCACAATATCTTAACAATGATACAATTCTAAACAATGTTGAATTGTAATCACTGACCGTTTTAAAATCCTGGAACCTCAGATTGGTCCAGTCATAATGTGCCTTTGGGAGAAGCACATTTTTGTGATGCCCATATCTTTCATTTAGGCTATCCCATAGTTCTTTTGGATCATCCACAAGTAGATATTCATTTTTAAACTTTCATGTAAATGATGTCTTAGGAGGACTAAGGCTTTTGCCTTTTCTTGTACAGTCGCAATTTTAACTGATGCGGCTGTTGTAGTTGCATCCCCTTGTTGGGTTGTCACATCTTTAATTGTATGTTCCAGTCCTTGGGCCTTTAAATTCATTTGGGCGTCCACCGTCCATTCTAAAAACTTTTGCCCAGATAGATATAATATGTTAAATTGTCTTTTCACTAGACTCCCATTCTTTTGACTACAAATGGTAAATATTTGAAATTAGTAATGATGATAAATCACATATATATTTATCTCCCCTGATTTATATCATTATTATTATAGATAAATAATACAAACAAAAAAAAACTAAAATAGCATACAATATTAATGAAGCAAAAAAAAAAAGTACCATAAATAGAAACAAAATACAACAAGTGAAGGAAAAAAAAACTTCTTTAAATGCACTTAAAGACATAAAAAAAATTGATATTCATGTGCATTTTTAGTCATTTTTTCGGGTGAAAATAATACACCAATTCATCTAACTAAAGGGTGTAAAAGCATCAGTATCCAACTTAACCCACCTTCTAGGAAGTGTTGAAAAGTTAGACCCTTCATGTGCTACCCTAAAGTACCAACCAAACAACAAATCTGCCAAATTACAACCAGACTATCTATACAGATGCCTTTTCAGGTCAT
>NC_079207.1:15048649-15066149 GCF_026745355.1 Beta vulgaris subsp. vulgaris
AGACTAAGTTTGGGAAGGGGCTGCACATAACTAAGGCGACGCTGGATTATATTCACTCAGATTGCTGGGGGCCTGCTCGGGTAGAAGGTATAGGAGGATTCAGTTATTTTGTGACTTTTATTGATGATTTCTCCAGGTACTGTTGGCTTTATTGTTTAAAGCATAAGGGAGAGGCTTTTAAGACTTTTGTGCAATGGAAAGTCTTAGTGGAAAATCAGACAGGAAAGAAGGTTAAGAGGCTACGTACGGATAATGGTTTAGAATTTGTTAATGATGAGTTCAATGAGCTTTGCAGGGACGCAGGGATAGTGAGACATCGCACTGTCAGGAAAACACCACAGCAGAATGGTGTTGCAGAGCGCATGAACCAGACTTTGCTAGAGAGAGTTCGATGCATGCTTTCTAATGCAGGGTTGACTAGGAAGTACTGGAGTGAAGCCGTGAAAACGGCATGTTATCTGATAAACCGTGGTCCTCATACAGGTATTGACTGCAAGGTACCTTATGAGGTATGGTCTGGGAGAAGTGCTGAGTATTCTGGTTTGCGTGTTTTTGGTTGTATGGTCTATTATCATGTGAATGAGGGTAAACTTGAACCAAGGGCTAAGAAGGGTTGTTTTTTGGGTATGGAGATGGTGTGAAGGGTTACAGGATTTGGTCCCCATCAGAAGGGCGTGTTATACTTAGTAGAGATGTTACTTTTGATGAAAACACTATGTTTGTATCTGCTAACAAACCTGCAGGTGATACTGATGAGAGCACAGATGAAGGATCTGAGCAAGTAGTTGCTCCAGACCACTCCACAGCCACAGGTTCGAACTCAGGGGAAGGATGATGATGATGCTCCAGTGAGTTCTCCCATTGTGGGGACTAGTCAGAGGGATGTAGCTGTTGTTGATGAAACAGCTGATGTTGAGTCTGATCATGAGGAAACTGTTGTTGAAGGTCAGAAACGACCTAGGAAGAAGACGCAGAGACTGATTGAACAGATAGAGGGCAGGAATGTTCCTGGCCGAAACTGCTGTGTAGAGGAGATGATTGGTTATGCATTACATGTAGCTGAAGATATTGAGTCACCTGAGCCAATGTCCTACAAGGAAGCAGTTTTAGTAACGAATCAGCTAAGTGGTTAGTTGCTATGAGTGAGGAGATGGAGTCTCTTCACAAGAACCAGACATGGGAACTAGTGAGGATACCACAGGGTCGTAAGGTGGTTGGTTGCAAGTGGGTTTTCAAGAGGAAAGAGGGAACTTCAGAGGGTGAAAGTGTCAGATATAAAGCCAGGCTAGTTGCAAAAGGGTTCAGTCAGAGGGAAGGGGTCGACTACAATGAGATTTTCTCGCCAGTGGTTCGTCATACTTCTATTAGAGTGTTATTAGCAATGGTAGCACATTTTGATCTGGAACTTGAGCAGTTAGATGTGAAAACAGCTTTCCTACATGGGGAGTTGGAGGAGGATATTCTGATGAGTCAACCAGAGGGGTTCGTTGTTCCAGGAAAAGAGAAGTTTGCTTGCAGTCTGAAGAAGTCCTTGTATGGACTTAAGCAGTCACCAGACAGTGGTACAAGAGGTTTGACAGCTTCATGGTTGAGCATGGTTTTGACAGGAGTCCATATGATTGTTGTGTTTATCATAGCAAGGTGGAGGACGGTTCATATATTTACTTATTGTTATATGTTGATGACATGCTTATTGCAGCAAAGAAGAAGTCAGACGTGTTGAAGTTGAAGAAGCTTCTGAGTTCCGAGTTTGACATGAAAGATTTGGGAGCAGCAAAGAAGATTCTTGGCATGGAGATCTATAGGGATCATGGACGGAAGAAACTTTTCCTTTCTCAGAAAAGTTATATCTTGAAGGTACTTGACAGGTTTGGTATGAGTACTGCGAAATCTATTGATACTCCTGCTGCTGCAAATGCTCGTCTTTCTGTTGTGCTTTCTCCTCAATCTGATGAGGAAAAAGATTATGTCTAAGGTTCCGTATGCTAGTGCTGTTGGTAGTCTGATGTATGCTATGGTTTGCACTAGGCCAGACTTAGCACATGCTGTTAGTGTTGTGAGCAGGTTTATGACTCAACCAGGGAAGGAACACTGGCAGGCAGTGAAGCGGATTTTCCGCTACTTGAGAGGAACGGCAGATGTGGGTCTCATTTATGGGAATGATACTGAGTGTTTGGTGACCGGATATTCTGATTCGGACTATGCAGGTGATATAGACACTAGAAGATCGATGACTGGGTATGTATATACTCTAGGAGGTTCTGTGGTTAGTTGGAAGGCTACTTTGCAGTCTTCAGTGACTTTGTCTACTACGGAGGCTGAGTACATGGCTTTGACTGCTGCAGCAAAGGAGGGTATATGGTTACGTGGTCTGGTTAGTGATCTGGGTCTTCACCATGATCGTGCTACTGTGTATTGTGATAGCTTGAGTGCTATTTGTCTTGCTAAGGATCAGGTGCACCATGATAGGACTAAACACATTGATGTAAGGTACCATTTTCTGAGGAGTGAGAAGAGGATATGGTGAAGAAAGTTGGGACTGCAGACAACCCAGCTGATATGTTCACCAAGCCAGTTCCAGTTCGCAAGTTCAAACATTGCTTGGACTTGTTGAACGTTGATAGTCACATATGACCTTGTGAGAGGTTGTGCCTCAAGGTGGAGGCAATCCCGGCCCCGGGATAAAGTGGGCAAGCCCGGCATCGGGTTAAAGATGCAATTGCAGGAGGGGAAAGAGTATCTCGAGTACTGTTGGAGAGATACATGCTTGGTTGATTGTTTCGAGGTGGAGTTGTGTGGTAGATGCAAGTCAAGGTGGAGATTTGTGAAATGTGACTTGCTGCGAAGAAGAACAGCTTGGTCGCGAGTCGCGACCAGCTTCGCGAGGTGCGACGGGGTGATTTTGAGCAGCAAGGCAGATTGCTCGTCACGAGTCGAGACACAGATCGCGACCCCATCGCGACCCCATCGCGAGTCGCGACCTAGCTCGCGAGTCGCGAGCTGGGCGTTTTATCGCGGAGCGCGTTTTTGCCCGGTTTTCTCTACGACTTACGACTTGTATTTTAGACTTCATATAAATATGTTATTTCATATTTTAGGGCTTTTTTTACCACAAAATTAGAGAGAGAGATTAGAGAGAAACACAATAGAGGAGATTATAGAGAGTCTTTGAGATTCAATTGAATTGAATCTTGCCTATTGTACTTGTAATCATCTCGTTCATAGTGAAACAATCTTTTCCCCTGCCTTGAGGACGTAGCTATCACATTGATAGTGAACCTCGTTAAATCTTGTGTGTTCTTTATTCGTTTTTCTTGAGTTTATTGCTTTAATAATCGCTTCCGTTGCAACAGTATCAAAATCAAATCCGTTTTCATCTGTTTCTTTATTAAATTACAATAACCCACATGAGTGATTAGGGAGTAGTTTTTTTTTTGTTAGATGAGTATATGTTTTTCGATTAATAGAATTAATATATAAATCACCTCAAGGCTCCTAAATATCTAACCTAATCGTAGCATTTTAATAGCACATTTTATTCTTCTTGTTTTCTAAATAATCGCCCGGACCAACGAAAAGGCTTATTTTGCACTTTACTTGAAGATGGATCGTTATTAGCCGCATCTTCCATCATCCTCGACAAAAAGATGAGTGTTAAAAAGTTGAAAATACAACTCATGCCCTTTAGTAGATTGCAGTATCAATTACCAAAGTTTAATATAGCAAAAGAAATTTGGGTCCCAAATCATATTATAAGAAGCGTTCACACAATTGAAATCATTTCTCAGTTCTAATGTTCACTGCAATATAATAAGACGCTTCTGCATAATGCTAAAATATTTTATTATTAGATTTTTTGATGGGAGCCAATTTGTTATTAACCAGATTCTTCATCTAAAATAAGATTGAGGATTATGCCTTTATGTGTATGTGAAATGAGATTAATGAGTATTATTTACATGAGAGAAGAGTAAGGAATAGAGAAATGATTAATGTGGACATAGAAGTATATTTGATGAGATGTCAGATACTCAGATGAGTATCTATTTTCATCAAGTTTTATATATTTTTCAAACAAATGTATGCTTAATTACAATTAACTTAAGCTCAAAATTATATGCATATTTAGTTCAAAAAAGCTATAAATGACACATTCCATCTACCTGGTTATTATGATTGAGAATATGAGGTTATTTAAGGGATATTAGTTTTTTTAGCGTAGTTGATGCGTACAACATTTTTTAGTTGATCATTAGAAGTTTTACTTACATAAGAAGGTCATTAGGTAACACCATAACGGATAATCTCTTATATTTTGTTGGAAGTGTAACTTCCTATAAAATGTGATCACATCTCGTATATTCTTGTCAGCCAAATAATTCTAACATCTTCTACATATAGGAACTCCAATTGCACATTTATTTTTTTTGTCATGCACATATATAGTAACCTAGTTAATTGATGTACAAAAATAGGGTTATTTTATATAATTTTAAAGGCTACATATAAGCATTGAATACATTTTCTTAAATAGTATATTTAAAAAATTAATAACACAATCACACGTTAATCAATATAAATATAATTGTTATTTATTGCTTAATTTCTATTTTAATTTCTTATATGTAGCATTTTCCAAAAATAATATCATATCTTTATCCGTACTCCTATATGAGATGGTTCAATTTGATTTGGTTAAAGAATTAAAAAGAAATAATCAGTTGTGCGTTAAATTGAGAATACATTTTGTAAGCTTTTGTGGATAAAGTTCAAATCATGAAAGAAGAACAGAAAGATATTGGATGGATGCATGATGATACGTAAAAGAGTAAAAAAGCTATAGATTGGCAATTGGTTGTTGCTTGATACACGATCTTCTGTTAGGCTGAAGGAACATATTCTCTTGTTATGTCTAATTGGTTAGTTGCCGCCGCAGGCGTCACACCGCGACTGTGTCGCCTACGCAATTCTATTGCTCATCATGCATACATGTTGTTTTTCTACCGTCCGTACCATACTATTGTGTTTGTTTCTTTTTTACACGGTCTTCAAGACATAACTTTGACCTTTAATATCTTCAATTCTGTATGAATAAAAAAAATATAAAAAGTTGATATTATGAAACTACACATTGAGACAAATCTAACAAGATCCCACATGAATATGTTTTTTTTATATATACGTACAAATGAGAATATTTGGTCAAATATTTTAAAGTTTGACCCACCAAAAAAGAAGTAGACACTATATTATGAGACAAAAGGAGTATAATGCATGGATATACACATACATGATATAAGATAGTTTTTTTTTTTTTGAATAGTAATGATATAAGATAGTTTATGTTAACTATGTACATGCAATCATGCATGACATGCAAATAGCTTTTTAGTGGGTTCCAAAAGAGTCTACCTTGGCCAATCACAGTACTCAACCATGTCAAGCAGGAGTGTAGGACCCTTCGGTGCCATAATCTTTTCCTACCCTTCTCTTTTGACCTTTTTACAAAATAGTATTATCACCACATAATTTATTTTAAAATATACAATGAACCATGCACCGTCACTGTATTTATCACATTAATACTTTCTACATTTTTTTACTTGCAAGTTGCAACACTTTTTTTTCATCAACTCCAATTAGAAAATTTGTATATGACAAAAATAGAGAGGGAAAAAGAGAGAGTCCCATATGATTGGAGAGAAATAGAGAGAAAGGAAAAACACAAGTAGAAAGTGTTGCAAGTAATTAATTATTTTCCTTTTAGAAAAGTATTACAAGAAAACAAAAACGGAAGAAGTATAAATTTGTTTGTAAAAATTTATAATCTGAACTTTTAGTTGGTCAGAGAAGAAAAGTCTATTTGGTTAATCGATAATAAAGTACTACTCCCTCTGTTTCAAAATATAAGGCATTCACGCTTTACGAAAATTTACTTTGACCACACATATCTCTCAAATACGATAGTAAAAATTATAAAAATTATACCGTTCGATTCGTCTTGAAAAATATTATAATAATATTATTTTTTAAAATTTTATATCAACATAAATTGAGAGTAATTAACGGTTAAAGTTCGACCTCGAATATCGTGCGTGCCTTATATTGTGAAACGGAGGGAGTACTTTTTCCATAAGGTACCTTTAAAATATAAAAAAAATTACTAAAAAAAATATTTTAAAAGTTTAATTTTGCGATTTTTTTTTAAAGAATTATTTGAAAGAACACAAACTTAGTTTTCATTGCAAGATGAAGAATGAAACATATTCCCGTTTTTCTGTGTTTTTTGAGATGCAGAGGGGGTAGATGCTACCGTTAATGAAAATAGGGGGTTAAAGGAAGATAGAAGGGTCACCTCTATACATGTCAAAAAGCACAACGGAAAATGAGAATAGATTTCATCTTGTAAAGAAAATTAAGTTTGTAAATAATGCTTTAAAAGGTTTTTTTAGCTTTTGCAAAATTGAACTTTTAAAAGGTTATTTTGAGTAATTTTTTCTTAAAATAATGTTTTGCTTAACTACTTTTGACTTACTTTAGAAAAATAAGTTTAAACGAGTTCAAATAGTTTTCACTAAGTTATAGAAATAGATTTAAATAATTCAAATTGATTGAGTACACCATAATTATTGGACTCTATCTTAAAATAATAAAGATATTATTAGCCTTATATTTTTCTATATTAATTATCTTCGAGTTTGTTCTAATCAACTTACTTTTGCTTATCTAAAAAAAATAAGTAAAATTCTAAAGAAAAGTAAAGATCAAGTGGTTTTGAGAAGTTCCAAAAAAAAGAGTAAGAAAAGTTCAGAAAAATTAAGAAAAGTTAAAAAAAGGTACAAAATAAATTACTTTAAATTCAGGAAAAAAAAATTGGTAGAAAACATAGACTTATTTCATTTTATACAATAAAATCATAATTATCCCGATGTATTATATTTTCTCTGGCACAAGAAAAAGTATTTCAATTTATCCTTTTTATATATGTCAAATTATAATTTGTATTATCAATATCTTTAATTACATATTAATGTAAATTATAAAAATTTGATTTTTACAGTATATCATTAAGATCAATTAAAATCCTTTATGATTATATTTTTTTTTCTTATATATTGCTAATAATTTAAAATAATTTTTTTACTTGTACATAATGCTAAGATTTCATATGAGAACATAGTTTTGGACAGAGGGAGTATTCCTTTTTTTTTTTTTTCTTTGGGTCTTCGTCAATCATTCATTATTCTGTATCAGAAAAAGATTCCCCGATTTTGGCTGAGCATGAGCTATAGTAGCATAACCTGGGGATCCTACTCTGAAGAATATTATTAGTATTACTGATGAGAAAGAATGTTCTAGCTTCAAGGTGGAATACTGCAGTCTGCAGGTCGTGCCTTAGATATTCGACCGGCCAACTGAGTCAGGTTAAGAGGACTATTAATTAATTTGATTGCGATAGTTCAACTCTTAGATTATTTTGATGAAAATAAGTCTACAACCCAATTCCAGAACTTCTATCGGTAGTCAGGTAGTATTTCAGTTGTTGAAATAATAACAAATTAAAAAAAAAAAAAAATTCATTGATTTACATAATATAGAGAGCATTACGTGCACGATACAATGTGTTTCGAATCAAAATGAAGAATGAAAGTTGTGTTTTAGTAAATGTTAAAAGTTAAATTGTTTTATATATATATAGAAGTGAGTTCATATGAGAATGCATACTTATATGAGAAATGAGAATGAATTTTACACTCTATAACTCTTATGAATAAGTGATGTAACTCTAATTAAAAAGTGATGCAACTCCAAAAACAAAATATTTGGAAAAAAAAATTCAAAAAATATGAATTGAGTAAAAACATAAAATGAGCAAAAATTTGTAAAATGAGCAAAGTTTCTTAAAATGAGCGAAAACATAAAATGAGCAAAAAACATAGAATGAACAAAAGTTTGTAAAATGAGCAAAACCTTCGTAAAATGAGCGGAAGTTTGCTAAAATGAGCAAAAGTTTCTTAAAATGAGCAAAAATATAAAATGAGCAAAAAATATAAAGTGAGCAAAAATCTGCAAAATGAGCAAAAATGTCGGTTTTCAGTTTTCAGCTTAAAATTAGTTTTCAGTGGATCCTACCTCTTTATATATATTATCATGCTGCATTAATCGAAATAGGAAGTATAGCCTAATGTTAATACAACCATACCTAAATCAAATAAACCATTGCTTCCTTTCAACCATTGCCACTCATGTCTGCCATAGGGGGTGTTTTAAGGGACCATAATGGCATATTCATATGCATGTTTTCGAGCCCAATTCCGTGAATTGAAATAAATAGTGCAGATATCCTTGCCATCTTTCGAGCTCTTCAGATTTATGTGTCGAGTGGTCGAATCAAGAATCTCCCCATCCTAGTTGAGTCTGATTCTATCAACGCTGTTAGGTGGTATAATGAAGATTCGGATGGCTCTTGAAATATCAATTTCCAGCTGGATTTCATTCGAAATGCTCGGAAGCGTTGGTTAAATGTTTCAATCTCTCACAAAGGTCGTGAAGCTAATATGGTGGCGAATTCATTGGCTAAGCAGGGTCTTGTAACTTGTAAGGAATGCTGAATTCCTTGCTTGGATGTGACTCTTCTCCTAGAGTCAAATAGGTGGTTTTATTTCCTTGTTTTCCTTCGGAGTATGTAAGGCTGTCATTATCATGGCTTTGCCTCTATTTGAAAAGCTTATATACAGTCGTTGTTGTACTCTTATCAGTGGGAAATAAAATCATGCAAACACTAGGGGAAAAAACATAAAGGGCTGCGCAGGAAGGGCTGCGCTTTTCGTAAAAGCGCAGCCCTACTAGTGAAGGGCTGCGCTTATTTAAAAAAGCGCAGCCCTACTCAGTGAAGGGCTGCGCTTTTTAAAAAAGCGCAGCCCTTCACTAGTAGGGCTGCGCTTTTTTAAATAACGCAGCCCTTCTGTAGTAAGAAGGGCTGCGCTTTTTAAAAAGCGCAGCCCTACTAAGTGAAGGGCTGCGCTTTTTTAAAAAAGCGCAGCCCTTCCTGAAAAAATTTGAAATTTCGGAATCGCGGGCTTTGAAATATTGAGCGGGATTCGTCAAATATATTATCCCTCATTCTCTCTCCTCTCTCACGTCCCTCATTATTCCTTTCCTCTCTTCCTCTCATCCTCTCTTCTCTCTTCCTCTCAAAAACTCCCATAAACATTTGCGACAAAAACCTTGAAATGATTTGCACTAAACATGGCGACGGAGTCCGATTGCCTATTGTGATACCTTTTCGGAAGCGGAACGAGCCAACGAGTCAAACTCACCGCTATTGACGTTTAGGCTTTTTAAGCCATCCGAGTTCGTTTAAGCCTCCAAATAGCCATTTTAAGTTTTTCCGAAATTTTTTTTTCCCTTAAATTATGTATTTGGGTTTTGTTTTATGTATTTAAACATTATTAGGTTGTAGTTCTTGTATTTTCAGATCTATAATGTTCTTGTATACTTCTCTTTGTTTATATATTTTGATTAATGTTCTTTTCTTCTTTGTTTTGATTAATGTTCTTGTATACTTCTCTTTGTTTTGATTAATGTTCTTGTATACTTCTCTTTGTTTATTTTGATTAATGTTATTCTTGTATACTTCTCTTTGTTTATTTTGATTAATGTTCTTGTATACTTCTCTTTGTATATATTTTCTTGTATTTTCATCTTTGTTTTGATTAATGTTCTTGTATACTTCTTGTATACTTATTGTATACTTCTCTTTGTATATTAGTTTTTGTTCCTTTTTTTCATTTTCGTTTCATTCTTTTTATTGTTTTGGGTTTAGTATTTTCGTTTTCGTTTCTTCTCTTCTTTGTTTAATTTCAGAAAATGTGAGATTATGAGTAAAAAAATGACAAAAAAATTTTTTTTTTTTTTTTTTTTTTTGGTAGGAAGGGCTGCGCTAGTTAGGAAAAAGCGCAGCCCTTCTAGCCCAGAAGGGCTGCGCTTTTTCCTAACTAGCGCAGCCCTTCTGGGCTAGAAGGGCTGCGCTTTTTCCTAACTAGCGCAGCCCTTCTAGCTTAAGGGCTGCGCTTTTCTAGCGCAGCCCTACTTAAAAAGTGAAGGGCTGCTGTCAAAAAGCGCAGCCCTACATGCCTTTTTTAGCGCAGCCTTTCTTCATTTTTCCACTAGTGAAATTATCAAAAAAATCAAACAAACAAACCTAAAGGAGCTCTATGAGCTCGTAAATTCCATCTAAAACAAATATAAGTAAAACCGATACAAAATCACTTAGGAAGGTGGGCGTCGCTAGTCAGTGCTTGAGATGGTGGATTCAAACCTCGGATGACTGGTGAAAGTGGTAGAAAAAGTGGGTGACGTTCACAATCTGGATAACGAACAACACACGGTGAGCGTCGCATCTTGCCGCGTGAGTAATCCTAATAATCTGCTATTGCGTGGGATATTGGACTCATGATCTTAAAGCATGTTGTTAAACCATATCTATCAATAGATAAAAACATTATTGTTGTCATTAGTGTCAAACACCTGACTTTTACTTTGAATAGTAGAATTAGTTATAGGCTCGTATTACGTCCCGAGTACTTAAATTTTGCATTCATTAATATTTTACTTTAAAATGATAACTCTTATTATTACTTTGTTTAGTAGTTAAGACATTAATATATATGTTTGAGATCATGGGATAAAATCTTATGCAATGCATTATTACTAACTTTTTAAAGTTGTATGTGGATTACATGTAGCAATACACTCTAATATAAGAGAGAGCGTCAAGTGGCATCATTCTATATTTCTATGTTTAGGAATCCTTTTAATATATTAGTATAGATTTATTGACAAATTCAATAAACTCTTAACAATTTCAGAATAAAGGATTATAAATTTTTAATTTATTATATTGCATATGTAATCCTATCACTTCTAACTATTTTTTTATTTTCGAAACTTTCAAGATTTTGCTAGGTTTGTAGTAATTACTTTTTACAATAGCTTTCTTTCACTAGAAAATATACAACACACAAGACTTGAGACATCATCGGGATTGATCATAAGTTAACATGTTGAACTATGTGTAGTCTTTTTCATACATGTTCTTGTTATTTGATTTAAGTGACAAAAACAACTTACATTATAAGATTCGCATAATAAAAAAAATAAAGTGTGACTGACTAATATTATCAGTTTTATCATATACATTAATATTCTCATTGATTATTAAAGTACAATATTGACATGAACTTCATTCATTTTTCCATTTGTTTATGACTTCCACCTCCTCACTCTTATTTTTATCTTTACTACTTCCTCTGTTTCTTTTTACTTGCAACATTTTGACTTTCACGTTTGCCAATGCATATTTTCAACCATCAATAAGTTTAATTATCGATAAACGAAAATTATAAAAAGTATATATTCGGAAAATATACATTCAGACGAATCTAACAAGATCCTACATGAATATGTTTTTCCTTAACTATAAATCACCAAACATAAACTAAGTAGAGTTGGTGAATAGTGTAAAAGTCAAACCGTTGCAAGTAAAAAGAAACGGAGGAAGTAGATTGTAAGGTATATTTTCTTATTGGATCAAAACATCTCACATGTTAATGCGCAACTATAAAAATAAGGCCGTTTGAAAGTGGAAATAGGACGATAAAAAAAATCTCATCCAAAGTAATTTTAGTAAGGTTTAATCTCACGAGATAGAATTACGTGTACCTGGTCCACACTAATATCAGTGTGGACCAAAACCATCAATGTGATATAGCGATCATTTTTCTTCGTATAGTCACCTTTTATAATCTGATTAGTATTTTGGTCCGGACGAAGCCCTGGATCAGTTACAATTAGCAAATATATTATTATTTATCAATTTCGTAATTAATTTTCTAGCTTTTTGAAATATTCTATCTAATGCAAAATTGGATGATGCACGTTATGGCATGATAAGTTGTTTTTATTTTTTTTAAAAAAAACTTCAAAGGAATTGGGGATAACAAATTTAATGGAATTAGAATAATTTACTATGTTTTATTTTGAAACATATTGGATAATGCACGTTATGGCATGATAAGTTGTTTTTTATTTAAAAAAAAAGAAAACTTCAAAGGAATTGGGGATACCAAATTTAATGGAATTAGAATAATTTACTATGTTTTATTTTGAAACATTAAACATTGAGTTTGTAGTGCATTGGTGGTTAAACTTTCACATATCATTTCAAAGGTAATGGATTCCATTCCTAGTAGCTACACATTGTTAATAGTTTTTAATAAGATCATAAACATGTTACACATATGCTGGAGAGTGCCATGTGACACCGTTCCTTTGCTAGGAATACCTTTTAATATATTTATATAGATTTATACTATTCTATCATTATCTTATAATAAAAGTTATACTTTATAACATGGTAACTGTTCAGCTCACTTAATGATCACATGACCTTTACAATCTATAGTTGTCCTCTCTTATATCCATTATTTTTTAACATGACTCATTTTTTCATTAACCACATGTATGAATATTAAGGTCACACTAAATTTAGCATGGACGAAGTCCATATAATTTTTTACTAATCTTATGACCTTTAAGTCATGAAACACAAATCTTACCAATAGAAAAATTACTACTTAAGCACACTGGCGGAGCCAGTATAAGGCACGGGGGTCACGTGACCGCCCGAATTAAAGAATTATTTTTAAGGATTTTCGTTAAAAAAAAACAAATTTGTTGCGCCAGACGCAAGCAACGTTCAGCGCCAAAAAAAGACAAAACTTTGGGTCCTGTGGCTGTATTCTTATTTGCCATTTGCAGATTTATCTTTATCATTATTAATGAGAGTGAGGTCCAATTTCCATCAGATTTTTAATTAAATCAACCTAAAAAATTAAAAATCTTTTAATTTTCAAAACTTAAACATATCACTTTCTAGTTTCTCCCTCCTTCATTTCCCCATACTCATCTCACTCACGCTATTTAAAAGTGCAGCCCTTCAGATCAGAGTTCAGGCTTTTGACTTCACGTCTCACGACGTCAGAATCCGACGACCACCGCACGCGTGCAGTCCACCGCCATGCCGACCAAGCGACTACCGCACCGCTGTTCTCACATCTCTAATTTTCCTCTGATCTCCGCGACAGCCATCAGGTATTGAAAGAGTTTAATTTTTTTTACATTATTAATTTCCTAATTCCGATATTGTATTTAAAATCTTATATGGTTGATATTAATTGTAATATTTGCATACGTGTGAATTTCAAATTTGTGAATTAGGATTGATGCACTTTGTTGTTAAGTTTTTTTTATGAATGTGTGAAATTGTATGAATTAGGTAGTGTTAATTAATTTATAATTTCATATGATGATTTAGTTTCTTTATGAGGGTAATTTTATTCACTGATTTTCATATAATTTAATAGTTAGTTCATATGTGTTAATTTGTATTATATAATAAATATAGGAAACGATGAGTGATACACCTAGATCAAAAAAAAAATCAAAGGCAATGTTTTTTGGCATTGTAAAATTTTTAATATCGAATATCTTTTGTCTTATTTTGTGACCCTCAATTTTGAAATCCTGGCTCTGCCACTACTTAAGTATCAACTTTATTCTTATATTTATGAAATACATATGGAAGTACTCTCAACATTTTTGTTGTTGTCACTGATGTCACAAATTGCTATAAAGAAAAAAAAGAAGCTATGAGATGCCGAGGAGTGATAAAACGCTCATCATGAGCGATTATCGCTACCCACTCATAGGGATAAATGCGTAATTTAACAATTACAAAAAGGATAAGGTGGTAATTTGACAATTTAATGAAGTCAATATAATATTAGGAAATTTAATAATTACACAAACAGGGGCTTAGGTAACAAAAACATGGGTTTAAAACACACAAACATGTGTTGATTTAACAATAACAAGAGTTGCAAATACACAAACATGGATTCGTATTAATAATAAAATGTACTTTGGGGGGGGGGGAAGCTGAATGAGACACACAAATCAATGCAACTTTTTGCTTTATGACATAGATCACATGTTTACTATTTCACAAACAGGGGTTGAGTTTACAAAAACATGAGTTTCAAACACACGAACACGAGTTGGTTTAACGATAACAAGGATTTCAAATACACAAATATGAGTCTGTTTTTTTATTTTTTGACAAAGGTGTCACACATTTTTTTTTTTTTTTTTAATATATAGCTGTGAATAGATGTAATAACCGCTCATGATCAGCGTTTTATCGCTAACTCATGAGATGCCACCAGGATAACGTTTTAAATTGCCTGGTAATTAGCAAGACGATGATATCGAAGGGGGGGGGAAATGATTCAATATCTGCCAATTATGTCATTTGACTTATTTTGTCGTTGCACGACTGAAAAGTCCTAGCTAGATTTGGGGTGTGATGTGAAATAACCTATGTCTGCCAAAGGCACAAATATTCCACATCTTTAATCCACTAGTGTCTACAAAACTCATATTTTCTCCGTTTCTAAATAAGTGCAACACTTTTTGTTTTCACGTTTGTCAATGCATTATTTTAACCATTAATATCTTCAATTATCAATAAGTAAAAATTATAAAAAATTAATATTAAAAAAATTCACATTCAGACGAATCTAGCAAGATCCCACATGACTATGTTTTTCCTAAAATGTAAATCACCAAAGTTAATTAAAGTTTAAACTATGAATAGTAAACAATATGCAAATGTTGCACTTATTTAGAAACGGAGGAAGTATATAATATTTACATGTCTTAGAGTGCTTATGCTTACTAAGACACTAACATTTATAGCTATCAATATACAATTTTAACAATTAATATATAGCAAATAGTAACAAATTCCTTCAAATCATTAAAACATATAGTGTCATGTGTAATTCATATTTGTTTGAGGTTGAGGTGGTGTAAAAGTGATACCATTTTCCACCTCATATTCTTGAAGTATAGAGACCAAATCTCATGTAACTTATTTAATGAATTCTTCTTATCCCCCCGCCCCCCAACTCAAGCGTGCTGTCTTCATCTATTACAAATTCCTGTTTTTTTTTATGTAATATGAATTATTTGCTTTTGGAATATTTTGGAGAATGTATTGGGTCACTCATCTAACAGAAATTTATGGTCAGACGAGTCTACATTGATTATTTGATAAAAAAATATTGAATATCTGATATGAAACTTTCATTAGCTAATATGGAACTTTGATTATCAGATATATTAAACTTAGAAATATGACCTACCCATAATTGATGATAGAACTAAAATACATATTTTATGTTTCCTACTCATCCGAGCCCATATCCTTGCTTTTTTTTTTTCTATCAATTCCGACATAATTTTGTAGTATCTCACCTACACAATTGAATCTTTGATTTCATATCATCTTACATACACAATTGAATATCTAATATTAGATATTGAATATGTAATATCATCTATTCAACATTTAATATCAAATATTAATGGAAAATAAAAAAAATGAAAAATCAAACTAAGCCGGCTTAGATGAAGGAAGCGCTGATGACGGCTTTGAGCAGCAGTGCCTTTAGTCAACAAGCGAAAAACTTCATGGCAGGCGTGACCAATAACATGAGAGGGAGGGAGGACGCCGAGAGAAAGGACAACAAAAACGAGTGTGGTCGCGAAAGGAGAAAAAAACATAGGAGGTCGTGTGCGTGTGGTGCAGCAGGGAACGACATCAGCATTAGGGCTGGAGTATGGTCAGACTCCGGTACCTGACAGGGCGATAAACGGAGCAGGATAGAGTAGTAATAGGCATGGGCTAGGTCAGGAGCGTTTCCAAACGCGTTGATTTTGATATAGACCCAATCCCCAGACCCACAAGGTTTAACAAAATATGGACCCTTACATAGATCCAACGGGTGTGGCAGGTCTTGTACTTAATATGAGTCCAAAATGGGTTTCAAACTTATTAAGAGTCTACAAAGCATTCCAAATAAGAATATCGACTATAAGTTGCCTTAAGCATAAGTAAAGAATGAATAAAATGAGAAGTTTAGGGCTCGATAACTTGAGTCACTTGACTCAATGGTTGCATTAAAAACTAAAAAAATGTTAGGGTAGAAAGTTTCATTGCTCTCTCTCACACAAACACACACACAGACACACAAACGCACGCACGCACGAATGCATACGCACACGCACAATTTTCTTTTGATTGAAGAGAGAGAGAGAGAGAGAGAGAAAGAGAGAGAGAGAGAGAGAGAGAGAGAGGGTATTTTCAAAGGAGCTAATGTAGTCGTGTATTTTTTCCCTGCCTTGAACTGAAGAAGAGACCGCAATTCATAGGTAGGGAAGAACAAATTTGTCATGTTGTTTAGCTGTGCATAAACAATCTATCTTTTGCTTTTCACTGTTCAAAATTTTTCTTGTTGAGGCTTTATACTATTGATGAATAGTTTTGCAGCTTTACATTGTGAAGACTTTGTCTGTTGCTGTTCAAATTTGTTAAAAAGTTTTGTTGTTTTGAAGAATTTTGTTCGTTGGGGCGTTTACTGTGTTGTTGCTTGAAGATAGTGAACGACTTTTTTTTTAAGTCTAGAAACCAATTAACATCTTCTTCATTGTCATTTATGTGGATAGATAGTGAACGACTTTTTTTTAAAGTCTTGAAACCAGCATCTTCTTCATTGTCATTTATGTGGATGGAAGAGTTTGTTGTTGTTTCGTTGTTCGAAGTTATGGAGGATTCAGACATATTATTAGCTAGTTATTATAGGATCAGTGCGTAATCTTCGGGGGTTTTTGTTGAAGCAAGCAAAGAATTTGCTTGTGATTTTCGGGCTACGAACTGAGATTGTTCTGGGCCTTAATGTCATGATAGTGTGTTACAATTTTTCTTTAACCATTCTCTAATGTCTGGTTTGAGGATAGAATATGGTGCATTGAAGTTTGACCACCACCATCTAGTTTTAAACTTTCTTTTGAATACCTGCCCCCTTGATGTTGGTTTATTTCGAGGAACCATTGACAAACCCAATGGAGGTAGAATTTTATTGAAAATAAACATAAGGCGGGAAAGCATCTTTTGATGTTTGAAGGTTTGTATTGGGTTCGAAAAGTATTATAGTTTTTTGCAACTTCAGGGTGAAGGATTTCAGTAGATGATCCATAGAATTTCCACCAATGTGTAAACCAAGATGGCAATTTTTTCTAGCTTTATGGTTTTAGTATTGAAGTCGATTAGCCATGAATGGGATAATCTATTATTTTTGTTTTAGGAAAGTGGAGAACCATGCTTGTGGGTAATCCCAATGATTAAATGTTTTACAATATGGGAAAGTGTTATTGAAGCTAATGGGGAAGACTTTATGTTTTGACAGGTCTTGACTCCAGTCGTGAGGACTGAGAACCTTTAGGATTTTAATGGTTGAATAAGAGGGCTCTTCTTGTTCATTCTTGTAAGAGAAGTGTTTGAATTCAGTGGAGCCACTGACTTTGAGGACTATCT
>NC_079207.1:15068649-15071149 GCF_026745355.1 Beta vulgaris subsp. vulgaris
CCTCCTTTCTTTTTTAATCTACACTTTTTTTCAAGTAATTCCTTTTAATGCTTACACTGTTATGTTATTTATATAAGGTAAAATGTCCAATCATTATTCTCTACTTTTGGCCCCCAGGTCATGTGGTCTCTTACCAAATAAATTAACCCACTTAAAACCCTCACCTACCCCATTTTTCTCTCTCCTCTATTTTTATTTACTTCTCGTACTTCTTACTTACCACTTCTTATAATTCATCTCATCTCTCCTACTTTATCACTTTTTTCTTGGTTTTAAGTGAAAAACAAACCGTGTAGATTAAATAGGAACAAAGGTAGTATTATCTATAGGTACAATAGTCAAGTGGGATCTTGTTAGATTTATCTCAATATATAATTTCTAAATATTAAATTCAAAACTTTTTACTTATATGTAATCAAAGATAGGATTATAACAATGAAAATTTTACTAAACTCCTCTTAATTTAAACATCAAAACATAAAAAAAATAATAAGGTACCAGCATCTATTATAAAATTCTGAATATTACTTTGTTCATTATATTCTTTTAGTTGCACTCAAATAACTTGTATCACATTTATCAACACTCAACTTTGAGTATTAATATCTTAATTAAGTACAAGTAAAAATATAACAAGTTCATAGTTTGAAAATATACGAGGAAATGAAGCTATCAATATATGATTATGTTTTACCTCATGTATAAACTATTAATAATACAAGATAATAGAAATAAAATTTGTGAATAGTCTCAAATTAAAATTTATATGATATAGCTCAGGAGAAGGCCTAAGTTGAGATAAACAAAAGCAGGTTAAATAGGACAGCTCAAGATTAAATTTATGTCCCTCATGTTCCTCCATATAAAAAAAAAGTGCGATTAGCTCCAAATGGTATAACAATATTGGGTGAGGGCCTTGAGGCTTAAATCATTTGTCGATTAATTCTTTGTCAAAAAAACTGGTTGTACAAATACAACTTTTTATAATTATCTGTGAAGACTAAAAAATAATTTTAAGTAATCAATATTTGAAACTTTATTAATTATTTCATCGAAATGTCAAGTTTGAAGAACAAATATGTCAAACAAAAGAAAAATACATGTGAGGTGTTTTTCTTCCCCAAGTACCCACACTCGTGGACGACAAAGCACCATAAACTCACAAGGGGTTCAATTTTGGACGACTTGTAGCACTTGCAGTAGCAACTAAGCAAGTTGATTGAGCATGATTAAGCATTGGAATTTGGATGACCAATGATGGGATCGGGCGCTTTCGCAAAAGTCTTGGCATTTATCTATACTAATATATTAAAAGGCGTGCATAAATCAGGAACGGTGCCACGTTACAATGAAAAAAATTAGAAATTGCATGGTATAGGTTTTGATCCTGTGACCTCAAGTTCATTTACTAAAGTTTCAACCACTAGACCAAGTTGTATTTAGTGATATCATATCAAAGTACAATATTAATAAATGAAAATTTTTCTTACCCGGGGCATAGCCCGGGCCTAATAACTAGTTTCATATTAATACTAGTTGATTTTAGGAGTCAATGTTTGTAGAAAATTGTATGTACGTTCAATATTTAGGACTGACCATCAATATACTGATCAAAGACGAAGGCTCAACTGGTGGAAAAATGCAAGATACTTAAACTAAACTTGTCAAAACTCAAAAATATTGTCCTTGTCACGTATTTGCTCGGGAATTTCTATGGGTATTTCCACAGAAAGTAGAAAGAATGATGGTGCCGTTTGGATGGAGGAGGCTTTAAGACTTTATAAACTTTTTAAAATTCAGCTGAAAATAACCAACCTGTTAAGAAGTATTGTGTATTAAGGAGTTTCCTTAATTTAGAGTGTATGGTTTAGATATAAATATATTGTTTCCTATGTTGATTAGGAGAGATTTCCTTTTTGTCATATGATTCTTGTAACTATATATTGATTAATGAGAAATCAACACAAATTAACCCTAAACATATTTTAATTTACATCTTATCAGAGCAAGGTTGAATTTTTTTCTCCCACACATAAGATGGTCAGCTGATGAGCAACCACAATCCTCACTGGCACCCCCTCCCCCCGGCAAGTCACAACCCCAAACTTGATATCACATTTCCATTTTATTTAGGCAGGGGAGATCATTCCGACAATTTCATCACTCCTACTCACCTAAACGACAGTGGCGGATCCAGGAATTGGGTCACGTGGGTTCAGAATAATTTTAATGTAAATTCCAAATTAAATTTTTCTATTTGTTGCAATTTTCTAAAGAAAAGGAAAAAAAAACTTTCAACAAATGAACTTAGCGAGACTTTCATTCTTAATTACATCATTACAGAAAGTATGATAAATAATTTCTTGTAGTTATGAAAGGCTTAATTTTTTAACAAGCTATAGAATTATACAAACTACGAATCATGTATTAATTATTAAGACTTTTTTCATTGAATTAACTTATCAATGAAGTGTTATACACTTATATGTATAACAAACTA